>NC_056743.1:632266492-632268992 GCF_019279795.1 Protopterus annectens | reverse complement strand
TGTAACAAGTTCACATAAGGAATACAAGGTAATAGTAAAACTTTACAAAGTATGCAAAATAAGTGAGGTACATACAACTTATGAAATTAAAACAAAGGTATACAACATCTAAAAGAAAAATCAGAGAGATAATACAAATGACAATATGGCACTTTGCATACATATATATACACATATATATATATATATATATATATATATATATATATATATATATATATGGAATCAATACATAATCTCAAAAGTTTGACATACCGAATTTCAAACTTTCGACACTATATAGCCGAAACCCGTAATTACCGAAAGACCAGAAGCGCAAATTTCAAAATCCTGATCATCGGGAGTTTGACATTCACGCTTCTGGTGTTGTGGTATGGTGGAAGGTCAGGTAAGTATCTATGTTTAAATGTGTTGGTTAGAGGTTTAGTGTGTAAGTGTGTGTTGTGACTGTGATGTGTGTGCACGAGGGGAATGTAGGTGTGCGTGCTGTTTCATGTGTTTGTGCATGTAGTGCGACTTTGGAGTTAGAATATTTAAGGTGGGGGTGTGGAGAGTGCAGCCCCACACATGGGGGGTACAGGGTGGCTTGCCCCCCTGCTTGTCTGTAGTTTAGGTTTGTATGTTTGTGTTCTGGTGGAAGGTGTGTGTATGTGTATGTGTGTGGTGTATGTTGAGTATAGTTTTCGGTAGTTTGAATTTTGCGGTTTTGATATTTCGGTATTTTAGTGTTTCAGGTATTTCGTCTCAGGATTTTTGGCATCAGAAGTTTGGGTTTTTGGGATTTAGTAGTGGTTCCATATATATATATATATATATATATATATATATATATATATATATATATTTATATCTCCATATATGGGTCCCCTTTAAATCATCGAATATTCAGAACATCGAAGTTCTGATCATCGAGACCAGAACATCGATGTTCAGAACATCGGAGGTTTAAAGTGGAAGTGCCAGGTAAGTAAGATTGTGGAATGCTGGGTGTGTATGCAGGGCAGCAATGTGCCCTGCATGTTGTGTGTATGTGTGTGTGTGTGTGTGTGTGTGTGTGTGTGTGTGTGTGTGTGTGTGTGTGTGTGTGTGTGTGCCATCTTAGTGTTGGCGTTGCAAGTAGGGTACAGGAAATCTCCCGTTTAGCGCTACTGCATATATTGGTAAACGGGATATTTCCCTTACCCCACTGTAGTGCGATCTCAGAGTTGGAATATTAAAGTAGGGGGGTGGGGGCATAGCGTAGTGTTTGTGATTTTTTATTTTATTTTTTTTTATGGTTCATTTTGAATTTTCAATGTTCTGGTCTCGATGATCAGAATGTCGATGTTCTGAACATTCGATGATTCAAAGTGAATCCATATATATATATATATGTATATATATATATACACACACAAACACACACACAATACTTACACTGGATCAAAGCAAAGAGAGTTAAAATGATACTAAATGTTTAAACACTGATACAGTGTGAAATTAAATATAGGCCTCCATATTCTTCCTTCATCATCTCTATGTGGACAATGATTAATTACAGAGCTAATAATGCATTTGAAACATTACACTTCTGTAGAGAACTGGTTAGTTATGGTTAAATATTATGAAGTTATTTGTCCTTAAATTTTCATGTCTGAAAAGTTGCAATGGATGTCAACAGAATTTAAGAAAGTAATGTCAATCAGGGTCAAAGCTTGATGACACTAGAAAACCTGTCAATCCAGTCTAGACAAAATTATAACATAGTTAGGGATTAGGTTAAATACACCATTAGAAAAAGCAAGCAAAATTTCTTCAACCAGCAATTCCTCCAGCATCAAAATAATCCCAAACAATATTGGCAAACATTAACAAACTTCTTAAATTATTCCCTCCAACAGAGCTTTTTTGAATTTGTGCTCTAAATTTAAAGGGTGTGACCTGAACCTTTAAAAAAATGAAGTCATCACTTCACAGTTCAAACATTCATATCCCTAGAACCATATGTTTTTCTACAAAACTGTAAATTGGGAGATGTTCAGCACAAGGTAGCCTTTACACTGGATGCCCCATTTATTAGCAAACCCATAAAAGTTGACAATATATCATGTCTGACTTTATCCAATTATCCATTCCTTCTTAGTGATAAAACACAGTACAGAGCCGTCACCATAAATGTTATGTCGCAATCATGCCCTAAGTTATACTGGTGGCGGGTTATGGACTTCATCAGGCTGTGGAAACTGTTTGCATGCTTTATGTCTCTAAATATCTGTTTTAGGTGTATATGTCTTGATATAATTGAATGTCTGCAGCATCTTTGAAATAATATTTCAAAGTGTGAATAGGAAGTGGTTTCTGAAGTAAAGGGAACTGAACTAATCATCACTGCCATTGCTTGTTTATGAATCTTTCTAAATTATATGTTCTAGCAAAGTATAGAAAAATGCTAATTCATCATGTTTTTTATTTTGCCATTCATTGAATTCAGCCACAAAATGGTGAGATAGATATTGATATA